>NW_020169833.1:2308235-2312293 GCF_002117355.1 Postia placenta MAD-698-R-SB12 | reverse complement strand
TCATCAAGAAGAAGGAAGGGACACTTCGACCCGTGCAGGACTACCGCCGATTGAACGCGATCACGGTCAAAAATCGTTATCCCTTGCCGTTGATCGCCGAAATGGTAGATAAGCTCCGCGGCGCTACGCTCTTCACGAAGTTCGATGTCCGATGGGGATACAATAACGTCCGGATCAAAGCCGGTGATGAGTGGAAGGCGGCCTTCGTGACTAACCGGGGGCTGTACGAACCCCTGGTGATGTTCTTCGGTCTCACCAATTCCCCCGCGACCTTCCAGGCGATGATGAACGAGATATTCCACGATCTCATCGTTGGTGGCAAGATCCTCGTATACCTGGATGACATACTCATCTTCTCCACCAATAAAGAGGAGCATGAGAAGGTCACACGCGAGGTTCTGCGCCGCCTTCAGGATAATGACCTATTCCTGAAGCCTGAGAAGTGCGAGTGGGACGTCCCCAAGGTCGACTACGTCGGCTATGTGTTCGGTGGCGATGAGGTAGCAATGGATCCCGCGAAGCTGAAAGGAATTAATGAGTGGCCGGTACCCCGGAACAAAAAAGATGTTCAGAAGTTCCGGGGGTTCTCCAACTTCTACCGCCGCTTTATTAAGGACTTCGCTAAGATCTCGCGACCACTCGACCGACTCACAGGGAATGACCCATGGCATTGGGGTGAAGAAGAGCAGCACGCCTTCGATGAGCTCAAGCGGCTCTTCGCAACGACTCCAGTCCTGGCGCTATATGACCCTAATCGGGAAACGCGCATTGAGGTCGACGCTTCGGGTTACGCCACTGGCGGCGTGTTGATGCAGAAGCAGGATGACGGCAAATGGCACCCTATCGCCTTCCGATCCCATGCGATGGATCCGGCACAGCGGAATTACGAGATCTATGATAAGGAGATGCTTGCGATCATTGAGGCACTGGACGATTGGCGCCACTATCTCGAGGGGTTACCCAATCAGTTCGAGATCGTAACCGATCACAAGAACCTCGAGTACTGGCGCACGTCTCAGCATCTCACACGTCGCCAAGCACGCTGGTCACTGTTCCTAGCTCGCTTCGACTTCCGCATCACACACAAAGCCGGAACGTCCAATGGAAAGGCTGATGCCCTGTCGCGCCGATCAGACCATCAAGTCGGCGATGAGGACGATAACACTGATCAGGTGGTCCTCAAACCGGAACGCTTCCGCATCGCCTCTGCCAGGCGTGGTCATGCTTCGGTAACGGCCGATCAGTCACTTCTAAAGCGCATCAGGGAATGTTCGGAGAAGGATCGGGAGGTGGCCGAGGCACTTGAAAAGGTGCAGGACCTCGGGCCACCCCGGCTTCAAAGGGGCTTTGAGGAGTGGAATGCTGAACAAGGGCTCCTGTTGTTCCGCGGATGCGTGTACGTCCCAAAGAACGCGGAGCTCCGGCGGGATATCGTTAAAATCCACCACGACTCGCCGATCGCCGGTCATGGCGGTCGTGCCAAAACCCTGGAGCTCGTATCGCGGAATTACTGGTGGCCAGGAATGTCTAAGTTTGTCAATGAGTACGTAAGCACCTGCGACGTGTGCAACCGTACCAAGACATTCCCAGCCAAACCCCAGGGCCCGCTAAAGCCGAATGAGATCCCCGAGCGTCCGTGGCAGATCATCACGACCGATATGATCGTTGGCTTGCCAAAGTCTGATGGATTCGACTCGATCCTGGTTACCGCCGACCGCTTTACCAAGCAGGTCCACTTCTCAGCCTGTCATGAGACCCTGACGGCAGAAGGAGCGGCAGACCTGTACATCCGCGATGTGTTCAAGCATCATGGGGCCCCGGCCAAGGTCATATCAGACCGAGGTCCCCAGTTCGCTTCAAAGTATCTCCACGCGGTATACAGGGGACTAGGAATCGAGCCAGCGCTGTCTACAGCGTTCCACCCTCAGACGGATGGCCAGACCGAGCGCTGGAATCAGGAGATCGAACAGTACCTGCGTGCCTTCACAAGCCACAGGCAGGATGATTGGGCGAAGCAGTTACCGCTCGCGGAATTCGCACTGAACAACCGAGTTCACTCCGCGACTGGGCACTCCCCTTTCTTCCTGCATCAAGGGTACCATCCTGAGATCCAGGTTCGGATCAATCCGATGTCTGCGATGCCTGCGGCCGCTGATCGGCTCAAGATCCTGAAGGAGATTCGCGATGACACGCGCTCTGCGCTCGAGCTGTCGGCCGAGCGTATGAAGGTGTACTACGACAAGCACGTGCAGGAGGCACCGGTCTTCGCACCGGGGGACAAGGTCTGGCTTGATGCCCGGAACCTTAAGCTGAAACAGCCGAGCAAGAAGCTCAGTCCCAAACGCCTTGGACCATATGCCGTGCGGCGAAAGCTCGGAGACCTGGATTACGAATTAGTCCTGCCGAAGTCGGTGCCGGTGCACCCAGTATTCCATGTCTCCTTGCTTAGCAAGTACACGCGTAGCGATATCCCGGGCCGGGAGCCGGAGGAGCCACCTGCAATCGAGGTTGAGGGCGACGAGGAGTATGAGGTTGAGCGGATCAAGGATTCGCGGATCTTCCGGCGTCAGCTGCAGTACCTCGTCAAGTGGAAGGGTTATGACGATTCGCACACGTCATGGGAACCGGCGCGCAACGTTGCCAATGCGCCGGCCCTCATAGCCGACTTCCACCGGAAGAATCCAAACGCCCCTCGTCGACTCAACGCTGCTACCTTTGGTGGTCTCCACTTTCAGCCAATGCCTTCGCCGCTGACTGAAGCACGCTGCCGCTCGGGGTGGGAAATGGGCAAGGGCGCCTCGCATGAGGTCATGCGCCGTTGAGGGGGGGGTAATGTCACGACTTGGTACGGCGCCTAGCCGTTTTTTAATTTTTCCTTTTCGCGGGCTCGAACCCGCGACCTCTGTACTACCTGCCTGATACGGACGCATCATATCTACTGTACGATTAGATTAGATGAGGCGGCAGCGCACGGCACAGCTCGGGCTCCGCTGACACAGCCGCTCTGACTCACCGGCCCCCGGGGCCGCGTCGGCATGCTGTGCACGGACCAGCTGCGCACGGACCAACGCACACAGCCTGCCCTAATCTCCCCATGTATATAAACCGGCCTCTGCTGCCCTAGGGACCTCAGTTTCGACCTCTTGTCCCTAGGTCAGTAAGCCCTTATTTGTATCCTTTACTTACCCTTACTGACTAATACATTTTCTTGTCCCTAGCCTTAGGTTTGAGCCTAGCTCACCATCGCTTCGGTAAGATAAGTCGAACGCCCCCAGCATTTTGGTTTTCCCCTGTCGCTCGACCCTAAGTCGCGACAGTACCGCTCACTGAAGCGCAGGTACTGAAGAGTTCGTTTCTCGAGTGTTGGCGATGTATCGTATGCTATCTACGTATCGTAGGGTACAGTAGAGGTGCGCACCACCCAACCTATGGAAAAGGGAAAGTGAGTGTGTGGGGTTCCAAGAAAGAACGCCGGTTGCTTGGGGAGTTTCGACCTAATGTCGCGACTTGAGGTCAAGCGACAGGGGAATACCTAAAAGCAAGGGGCGTCCGACTGGTTCTCACCGAAGCGATGGTGAGCGAAGCTCAAACCTAAGGCTAGGGACAAGAATGTATTAGTTAGTAAGTAAAAGAAGTAAGTACAGGAGAGCTTACTGACCTAGGGACAAGAGGTCGAAACTGAGGTCCCTAGGGCAGCAGAGGCCGGCTTATATACAGGGGTAGATAAGGGCAGGCTGTGCGCGTTGGTCCGTGCGCAGCTGGTCTGTGCGCAGCATGCCGACGCGGCCCCGGGGGCCGGTGAGTCAGAGCGGCTGCGTCAGCGGGGCCCGAGCTGTGCCGTGCACTGCCGTCCTATCTAATCTAATCGTACAGTAGATAACGACATGTCCATATCAGGCAGGTAGTACAGAGGTCGCGGGTTCGAGCCCACGAAAAGGAAAAAATTAAAAAACGGCTAGGCGCCGTACCAAGTCGTAGACACCCACTCCACCTGCCGCCTTTTCACTGGCCGCTTCTCGTCATTTGTCCTCCTCGCCTTCAGTCCGTGTCCTCCTCAT